>NW_020955907.1:324117-326938 GCF_003031625.1 Empidonax traillii | reverse complement strand
GATTATATGGCGGAGCTTCTTCAGCTCGACTTACTGGCTCTTCTTCCTCTTCATCTGCCAGACTGAAGTTCCCACTTTCAGGCCAATTAGTTATGATTTCCAGAATTCCGGGGCGATTCGAGTTTCCAATTCGGACACGTTGCGTAATCAAAGCAATCCACTTACTCCACGTAGCATCAGTAGCATGATGTGTAGGAGGAATTTTCCCTTTGAACATCCAACTCAGCACCGGTAGTTGGGGTGCTAGGAAGAGCTGCGCTTCAGTGCCAATCACTTCTGAAGCTGCTTGTATGCCTTCGTATGCCGCCAGTATTTCCTTCTCCATAGGGGTGTAGTTGGCTTCCTCTGTAGCTTCGGCTCCAGAAGCCAAGTGGTTGCCCTCGAGTTTCACCAGGCACTTTTTGCCAGAGGCTCCAGGAGGGACCGTTATCTTCAGATGCAGTGTAAAGTACATTCTTTACATCATGTCCCGTCCTGACTGGCCCAAGAGCCACGGCATGTGCAATCTCTTGCTTGATCTGCCTGAAAGCCTGCTGTTGTTCAGGACTCCATTGGAAATCGTTCTTTTTACGGGTCACAAAATAAAGAGGGCTCACAATTTGGCTGTACTCGGGGATGTGCATCCTCCAGAAGCCTATGGCTCCCAGAAAAGCTTGGGTCTCCTTTTTGTTTGTCGGTGGAGCCATTGCTACAGTTTTATTGATGACCTCGGTTGGAATCTGGCGCCTTCCATCTTGCCATTTCACCCCTAGGAATTGGATCTCTCTGGCAGGCCCCTTGACCTTGCTTTTCTTAATGGCGAAACCGGCCTTGAGGAGAATTTGAATGATCTTCTCTCCTTTGTCGAAAACTTCCTTCGCTGTGTCCCCCCATACAATGATGTCATCAATGTACTGGATGTGTTCTGGAGCCTCACCCTTCTCCAGTACAACCTGAATCAACCCATGACAGATGGTGGGACTGTGTTTCCACCCCTGGGGCAGTCGATTCCAGGTGTATTGCACGCCCCTCCACGTGAAAGCAAACTGCTGCCTGCACTCTTCTGCCGAGGGAATGGAGAAAAATGCATTTGCTATGTCAATGGTAGCATACCACTTCGCTGTCTTGGACTCCAGCTCGTACTGGAGCTCCAACATATCTGGTACAGCAGCACTCAATGGCGGCGTGACTTCATTCAAGCCACGATAGTCTACCGTCAGTCTCCATTCACCATCGGATTTGCGTACAGGCCAAATGGGGCTGTTGAAGGGTGAGTGAGTCTTACTGACCACCCCTTGACTCTCCAACTTCCTGATCATCTTTTGAATAGGGATCACAGCATCTCGATTGGTTCGGTATTGTTGTCTATGTACTGTTGAAGTGGCTATTGGCACTTGTTGATCATCAACTTGCAGGAGTCCTACAACAGAAGGATCTTCTGAGAGACCAGGCAGGGCAGACAATTGCTTGTATTTCTCCTCAGTCACTGTGGCTACACCAAAAACCCATCGGTATCCCTTCGGGTCCTTGAAGTATCCTCTTCTCAGGTAATCAATACCAAGGATACAAGGAGCTTCTGACCCTGTCACAATGGGATGCTTTTCCCATTGGTCTCCAGTCAAGCTTCGGCTTCTACCACTGACAACTCTTGCGATCCTCCTGTCACTCCAGAAATAGACACAGTCTCCGTAGTCTTGTGTTCAGATGGCATCAATGTACACTGGGCACCGGTATCTATCAAAGCCCGGTATCTCTGTGGATCCGATGTGCCAGGCCATCGAACCCACACAGCCCAGTAAACCCGATTGTCCTTCAGGTCCCTTTCCTTCTCCTGGCAGAAGGCAGGACCTCTCTATTGGTCCTTGTCAGAGCATTCATTGTCAGATGTCCTCTTTGCTCCACCAGTGGCCTTCTTGTTGTCAGGAAAGTGAACTGCAGCCTTCTTGTATTGTGGAGATTGAAACTGCTTTTCCACAAAATCCGCATCAACTACAAAGACAAGTTTCTTGTTGGCTTCCTTCTGTTTCAGCTCTTTCACTCTGGCCTGAAGTTTGGAAGTGGGCTGTCCATCCCATTTTTTCATGTTCTCTCCCTGATTGCGTAAGTAGGACCACAACTGATTACGTGATTGACAGTTAGGGCCCTTCCTCCTGCGTGTAGGGGGTGGAGTTGTTGACCGAGATCTGGACCAGGATAGAGGTTGAGCTTGTGGTCTAGATCGCTTTACTGTACTGGTGTGTCTCTGTAGTCATCTCTGTCTTTGTAGTCATCCTCATATTGGGAATATTCATAATCTCCTTCCATTCTTCCCTTAGGGCGGGTGGGTTGACGTCGGACTTCGGAAAGATCTTCGAAATTCTCTGCTATAGTCTGTATCCACTGACACATTGTTTCTACATCTGGTCCATCCAACTTTGGATGGAATGCTGAAATTAGGCAGTTGATGTATTGTGCAGGGGCACCTTTAATCACTTTTCTCCACATTGGATTGGTACATGGGAGACGCGCAGGGTCTAAGATATCATAATAGTCTGGCTTACTGAAGATAAGTTCAAGCATGGCCAGTTCCTGCAGATATTGAATACCTTCTTCCGCAGTTGTCCATTTTCTTGGAGAACTTGTTAAGTACTCCTTAAATGGATATCTCTCTCTTACCGCAGTAAGGATCCTAAGCCAGAGACTATGACTAAATCGCTCTCGTGCAATCCCTTGTTCAATCTCACGGTCTCGAGCCAGAGATCCCAACTGCTGTGCTTCGTGACCTTCCAGCATGTGACTTCTAGCTCCGTTGTCCCAGCACCTTACCAGCCAGGTTAGAATTCGTTCACCAGGCCGGCGACTA